>NC_056745.1:1103757576-1103767576 GCF_019279795.1 Protopterus annectens | reverse complement strand
GATTACTGAAATCATTTCTAACCTCATTGTTTGGAATATTGGTCCCACTCCTCACATCCTTTATACCAAGTATGGGAGCAAACTTACTATTTCTGTTAAAAATGACTTCATTATATATTTCATTAATCAAATTTTCCAGGTAGCCCCTCTCTATAAACCTTAATTTCAATAAATCACCCTCTTTAATAAAATTCTGGTCATCTGACGTCATTCTACTACCCCGAATGTATTGACCTTTCACAATACCTTTTTTCTGTGAATAAAAGTGTGCACTCTTAAAGTGTAAAAAAGAATTACAATAAGTATCCTTCCTATGGACTCTCGATACATATCCTTCATTAACTGTATCCTTCCTAATATTCACATCCAAATAATTTATTTAATTGTACCCTATCTTGTACATAAAATTTAAGAGTCCTGTACTATTTGAAATGTAGTTAAAGAATTCCCCAAACCTTTCTTCACTGTCAACCCAAAAAATACATATGTCATCTAAAAATTGTTTATAAAACACCCAACTATCTTTATAATCAGAATAAAATGTATATTTATGTTCCCACCAGGACAATACCAAATTGGCAAACGTTGGAGCACACATAGCCCCCAATAGCCATCCCTTTTGTCTGTTTGAAAAACTCCCCCTCAAAATAAATAAAATTATAATTTAATGCCATCTCCATTAAAACCAAAATCACATTGATGTCGTTAGGGATAGAAGTAAAAAGATCCACAATATCGACAGAAATAAAAATAACATTATCTTTAAATACATTTTTACTTATACTTCTTAAAGAATTCCATGAGTCTTTCAACACATTGGGGGCTTTAATAGAAATATTATTCAGTTTATAATCCAAATATTTGGCAATTGGGGCTGTCACTGACTGGCTTGCTGCTACCACTGGTCTCATGGGGGGTCCTCCATGTTTTTATGTACTTTTGGGATGCCAGATATACTAGATACTCTAGGCTCTTTATTATACAAAAATCTAAAGGTTTCAAGGTCTATACATCCCTTTAAAACCAAGTTATTTAAAGTTACATATATTTTCTTACAAGCAATATTGATTTCGTAAAAAGATACCTTTGTTTTCATCCAATAATAATTCCATCATTTTACTTTCATATATAATTGTATCCATTAAGACTGTGCCTCCCCCCTTTTGTCTGGTGTCATTACCCTTACAGATTTATTTTCTTTCAGTGTGTCTAAAATAGCTCTTTCATCTTTTGTTAGATTAGAGCAAACATTATTCTTATGAATGTTCTCCCTTAACTTACTTTCTACCATATTTTCAAAATTCTTCAATTGTGGGTGCAATGGGGGGTTCCATATACTTTTCTTTTTTGGTTTGCCCTCAACTCTACCAGGTTCATTAAGTAATAATTCAAGATTTTTTTTATGCACAAATAGTTTAAGGTCAATAATCGTATTACTAATTTCACTTTTTTTCTTTGGAACAAATTTAAAGCCCTTGGCAAACAGTTCAAAAATCCATTAGTAATATCCATACTGCTATAGTTAAAAATAGTGTAACCCTGATGTGTTAGCCTAACCCCTGATGCTTCTGCTACCACATCCATGTTGCTAAAATCCAACCTTCCACATATTTCTTCTAATGACCTTATTTCCTCTCTTTGTTGCCCCACCCCCTCCAATTGTCTTGGTAATAACCCATTGATGCTTTGTTCTCAATCTCTCTGACCTTTGGAGGGGGGGGATACTCTAAAGGATCGTTTATATCTCCCACTTCCTCCACATTTTCAAAATGCATATCAGTTTCTATTCTGTTATTAGCTTTATCCCCCTTGCTATAATGTGGTCCTACTCTCTCTTTCCTATAAGGACCCCTATCCCCTGAAACAAAGTTGACATATTTTTGGGTTTAGGATAATGTGTTTTTTGTGCATAATCATTCAAGTCCCTTTCCATTTTCCTCTTTTTCCTATTAATAATCATATCCATTTTATAATCCCACTTGCCCTTAAATCATAATATTTCTTCTTTTCTTCATCTACCGTAAACATTAAATCATTAACCAAACATTCATTTACCCAACAAATTTTATCATTAAGACTTTCCATTAACCTTTTATTTTGTTTAATTATAGCTTTCAATATATTTAGTGTTAAATATATCCAAGAGTTCAAGATGAAATTCTGAGCCTATTTCAACATTATTTGGAAACCTGTACACCCTCAGCCCCTTTGGTAGAATCTTTAAATTAATGCATTGTCTCAAATAAACATTGTCGACATTCAAGGATTTATATTTAAACAACAAGTACTGTAATTTGTTTAAACTGTTGACATAAGTGTCCGTTTCATTATTTTCCTTTCTTGCTATAGGCTTTTAAAAAATATATGTTGGTTTAACCAAGCGTCTAAATTAGATTCAGTATAGTTTGTATTTTTGGAAAAACAGTCACCTTGTCTTCTTTTAGCATTTCCGCACCTCTGTTCCCTCATACCCTCACTTGTAGAAGCCATTACAGGTGACCGTAGAATCTCTGGAGTGTTTCTGTAGTCTAAACTTGTAATATTACCAGAAAAAAAATGCATTTCCATCACCGTTAGTCTCCTTACACCCATCTCCAATGTTAACACGCGCATGGGCACCCATAGCTGTTTCCTCGTCATCAAGTTGTCACACCCCTTCATTCTCTGAATTTGTAACATTGTGGGTGGGTCTTTTAAATGAAGAACAGATGGGCTTTAACAATTCAACTAGCTGTGCTACCTGCCCCAGTAAAAGATACAATTTCTTCACCGAGCTATTTCCGATTGAAATAGACTCCATGGAAGCCATAAGCCCTTTCATCCTCCGAATGTAACCACGAACCAAAGTAAAAGGAGGAAAAGCTCCAATAGTCAAAAAACACAACAGCAAATTGAAGCGTCTGGATAGCCATTTCCACAGAATAGCATTTTATTCAAGGATATCAAAGCACAGCAAAACACCCACTAACGCTGACCACAACAGTAAACAGTACATTTTTGTCCACAACTTCATCAGATAACTGCAAGCATCGCCTTGAAACATATATATATCCCTAACATTAAATTAAATTAAATTATTCAATTAACCCACTTTAACTATTAACATGCCAATTGTTAAAATCATTATAGAACACAAACCCTTCTTCAACCATATTCCTCGTACAGAAGGCATTTACATCAACTTTTACTAAAACTTTTACTACCCTACCACTAAAAGTGGATATTTAATATAAAAATAGGTATAAGTATAAATATACTACAGACCTCCATTCAGTTAAAATACATTAATATATTAAAAGGCATTAATATATTAAAAATATATGTTAGCGACCTCTAGTAACTAAAATTATCATTGCATTAATGTTAATATACCATAAATGAATGCAAATTTAAAATCCATACACCCAAAAAAGAAAAAAAAAAAAAAAAATATATATATATATATATATATATGTAAACATGCATGTACGTGGAGACACACACACAGATGTGCACGCACACACATGTATATACATACAAACATGCATAAATGTGTACACAAACATAGAAACACACACACACACACAGTTCAGGAAGTGAGCAGCGCAATAAAAAAGACAAAATTCAATTAGAAAAAAATATGTGCATGAAAGTCTGTATGTACCTGTGCAGTTTATGACTATATATAAAACACAGAGCAAAGCAGCACATATTATGTAAGAAATCATATGGTCTGCAATGAGCTATAAACATTTTTAAAAAAACTTCCTGAGAAGTAACAGTATCCAGACATATGCACACCCTCTACATGTGCACATTCACAGGCATGCAAATTTATGTGGATACACAAGTACCCATACAAATGTATAAATAAACAAACACACACATATGCGTGCACATGCGCACACACACACACACACACACACACACACACATGCACAAAGGTATATACATGCAAACAAGCATGACTATACACACACACAGATGCACACAGAAATGTAATATATATATTCACAGACAGTTACATTTATACACATGCACACACACATGCCCGCACAAATGTGTATACAAACAAGCATGCAGGAATGTGCACACAAACATACACACACATGCACACGCAAACACACACACACACACACACACACACACACACACACACACACACACACACACATGCATACACAAAGTTCAACAAGTGACGAGTGCAATAAAAACATAAAATGCAATTAGAAAAAAAGCTATGTGCATGAATGTGTGTACGTACCTGTGCAATTTATAACTATATATAAACAACAGAGCAGAGCAGCACATATTATGTATGAAAATCATACTGTCTGCAATGAGCTACAAACATTTTTAAAAAGACTTCCTTAAAAGTAATGGTATCCAGAAATATGGACACCCTCTACATGTGCACACTTACAGGCATGCATATTTATGAGAATACACACGTATACCCATACAAATGTATATACAAACAAACATGCATGAATGTGCACACAAATATACAAAAGCACACACACACATATGCACGCACACACATGCACACATGCATGCGCGTGTACACACACACACAAACACACATGCGTGCGCGCGCACACACACACACACACACATCAAAGTTCAGGAAGTGAGCAGCGCAATACAAAAGACAAAATTCAATTAGAAAAAAAGCTATGTGCATGAAAGTGTGTATGTACCTGTGCAGTTTATAACTATATGTAAAAAATGAGGTTTGGTAACAAACCAATTTGTCCAGGGTCATCTTCCAGTGGGAGTTAGATAGAAACAGTAATGAGAATTAAGAGGGTAGGGAAAGAAAGCTAGTTGGGGGATCGGGGATGAAAGGGTTAAATGGGAATGTTGGATGATTGGGAGGAAATGAGGTACGGGTAGAGAGGGGCATATTGGGTATATATAAAAAAATTTAAAAATTGTTTATCAGCATGTTTTTTTACCATATTAGACCATCTAGCCTCTTTTCAGGGGTGACACAAGGTGGTATGTGTACTAATTAGTGGAAATTTGGCCAGCTCACTCCTGAAAGTCCCTTACTCTTTTTAATAAGTGTCAGTGCATATTTAGCATTCTGTCCCCCTTGTACTTCATTCATCTGATTCATCTAATTTTATTTTGTGAGATGAGATTTTAAGATCACATACAAGATGTGCACACAAATACATATTTGAACAATGCAATGCTAGTGCAAGGCTTTTCGTTCCACTCAGACAAATCCATGGCTTCCTAGAACTTCTTATAATGTTAGTTAAGTTAATTCTAGGTGTTTCCAGTAGACTTTAAGAATCTGGTTAATAATAGGTGTCCTGGTAGTTAAAAGCTGAAATGTGAGGCAGAAACATATGCAGAGTTGATTCTTGTTCTGAGAGTGACACTATTGTGTTAGTCTATATAGCAAATCCACCTTGTGTCTTTGATTATTTTATGTTGTGTGTAGTCCCGCAGTTACGAATGGATGATTGCAATGTGCTTATAGTAGTCACGTTTTTGTTCTATTGTACAAGTTTTCTCAACAATGCAGAGAATCACAATGCCGAACAAATCTGGAGCCATGGATATTTCCAGAGGAAAGTATATGGCAAATTAGTATTGGCTATACCGTGAGACTAAATTTGCATGCATCATCACCCTATAGACCACTATCAGCATTGTAACTCTTGCTAAGGGAAAACATCAACTGTAGACTAGTCACTGAATTTAGAGGCATGCCGGGATGTGGCAACTGTTTGAGTTAAGACTTACACATTGTGTTTAACCATTCTAAATCCAAGAAAATGTTTGTAGATAAAAAAGCCTTCCATTGTAATTTTTTTCTCACTTTAGATTGTCAAAAGCATGCAGAAATGGCTTTTCAGTAGTGAAGTATTTCTCTCCATTTTGCTTTTGTTGGTGGCGTATGGTTTATAGGAGTGGCTGCTTCTCAGGCTGTACACAGGCTAAGAAGCAGCTGCAAGTAACAGTTTGTTGCTGCACATGCGCAGTTGTGGTTGAGGCTCCTTAACTGTGACTCAGGGTCTGCTGGAGTCCATACCTTTCAACCACACAGAATTTCACAAAATGCCCAGATTTTGGTTCTTAAGTTGGTCTGCACATCATAAAATGGGCAGTATTGGAGGGCGGAAGTCACAAAATGCTGACATGGATTTGAGTTTCATGTTTCAAATTATTCAGAAGATGTACGTTAACACATACTCTTTTACTCTAGTTAAAATTGATTTTCCCATTTTGTCTTGGTTTTTCCACATGTTTTGAGCTAAGAGTTTGAACAGGTAGTGCTTCATAAAAGTAAAGTATAGGGTCTGATTGGCACTGTTTTATTGGGAGGAGTGGGCATGCATAGTGTGGTTCTATGTGGGGATGTCTAGAGTTGCTGAGTGTGGAACTGGTGTTGATGCAGGCAGAGGCGGATTTTTTTTTTGTTGGCTTAACATTTATTTAAATTACAGTTTGGCAGTTGATGCTGAGGATTAAAGTTGTGAGTGGTTGTGCCTGTGGTACAAGATTGGTTATCTGCATTGGTCAGCATCGTTGACTTTCACAACAGAATGATCAGTCATTGAAATCTGGAGTGGCAGGGTTGATTTTGCAGGTATTTTCAAGGTATTAGGAGACTAGAAGGTGGCATATGGGTTAAAGAGTTACTTTACACATACAAGGTGCACCATTTGGAGTCATGTTTATTTTGTATTTTCTTTAATAATACTGTTTCTTTTTTTCCCAAATGGCTGATGCATATGTTTTGAGGCACAATTGGGCAGCTATTGTCATGCAACCTGAAGAAATGTTGAGAGGCAGAGGTAGAGCATCCAGTGGCAACAGAATCCAGAGCTGTTTGCTGGAATGGTGTGCAATGGGGTCACAAATGGAGGAAGCACGGAGTTTGCATCAGCCGGTGGTCCGAAGGAAGTGGATTCGACAGGTGATGGATGCTGTGGTGGTGGATGTTCCAGCCATTGGAGAGGTGCATAATGAAGTCACAGATGGTAGTCTTGACAGGTGAGGGATGCCGCTGTGATGGGTGTTTCAGCCACTGGAGCATTACACAGTGAGGTCACAGATGGTGGACTTCGTATCAGCCAGTGGTCTGAAGGAAGTGGTCGAGTCAGGTAAGGGATACCACTGCAATAGGTGTTTTGGACACTGGGGCAGTATGCAGTGAGGAAACAGGTATTGTTACATTTTTATGTGCTGATTTAAGCATGTGAGAGTTTGTGCAGTATAGGAGTAGTGTGGGGACAGGTAAGGAGGAGATACATTAGGGGTGTGGTGAAGCAGGTGTTTAGGTTTAATTATAGGGTGTTTAGGGTTATCAATAGATGGAGTGAAGTCATAACAATGGAGGCTGTGTTGGACTTTGGGAGCTGGTTGAGTGAGTGATTAGCTAAGCAAGCTCAGTGGTAGGGAGGTGAGTCTTTTGGCCTTTTCCCCTTCCACTTTTAGTTAGAAGAAACATTTGGAATGGAGGAGTATGTGGATGCTTTGAGTTAACTGATGTGGACAGGTTCATCATCTGATGGAACCAGAAATTTCTAAATGGTAAAGTAAGGCTTTGGAGGCTTTAGTGGCTTTGTGGCTAAAGACATTGGACAACTAAGTGTTAAGCTTCCTTAGGTGTTAAGTTTAATTTGATTCATGGCGGCTTGGTTGCAGAAGGATACTGCATTGGCCTTGCCAATCTTGGAAAATTAAGGGGGCGGGACTGGGGTAAGTTTCTGGGTGGTGTGTAGGCTTTTCACACTTGTCTAAAGTGTGTGGGTATGTATTCAGCAGTGCAGCTGACAGTCGGGAAGGTATGTTGGGTAATTTGAGTTTGCAGCAGCCTGATAATAAACTGGGTTTCTTAAGGATTTTCTATTAAATCATGGGTGGAAGAGAGTTAATTGTTAGGAATTCTTATCTCTTATAGAGGAAGGAAGAGATTATGAAGGTTTGGTGCAGTATGAATGGTAGGCAGATAGTTTATTGAGTTTGTTTGATATTCCTTCCTTTGGGCTGCTAGGAGGTGGTACATAATATGGATGACTTTTTAAGAGTAGGTAGGGTTTGATGGAACACTGTAGGTATGCAGGTGTTTGGGGGACGTGAGAAACTGGGTGTTTTGTTGGCTAAGCAGAAGTTAGAATGCAGGCCATAATTTCTTTCTTTATCAGATGTGAAGGAAACATGTTGAAAGTAAAACTTTGAGGGGGAAATCCAAGGACAAGGATTGGATTAAGGATGTTATTGAGTTTTTTGGGCTCCAGAAGTTTGCATGTCAGAGAAGTTCACTCGGGTCATTTGTGTGAGGGTTAGTAAGTTGGTGCATGTTGTTTTAACACTGTGGTATCTTTTGAAGCAGTTTAGTAGTATGGCCTTTTGACAGATGGATTGGGTTGTTCATGGGGATTTGAATTTGTTTGCAGATGTGGCAAGAGGTATTGGGTTGGGGGCATAATTTGGGGGGGGGTTGATTTGTTACTTGTTGATTGGCAGGAGGGAAGGACGACTGAAGGAGGGATGTTGAATATTTGAAGTTTCAATTTAGCTGGTGATATTGAACACTTGGAGTTACTTTCCATTCAGCTAGAGTCAAATTTTTAGCAGGAGAAGTTGTTGGGGAATAGGGTTCATTTTCATTTGGTTAATATGGCAGTGGTATGGGTTGTTGGTGCTGCCAGATGAGGTGTGTCAGGTGGGATTAGAAGGTTTAGATGCTTGGTGTAGGAGTGTGGAGCAGCTTTTAAAAGGAAGGCATGTGGTAGGGCATTGTTAGATTTATTACATTTGTGTTGCAGTTGCCTAGGAGAAGGAGTTGGTGGGAAGGATTGTTGGGATACTTGGATTATGTTTGGGAACAAGGTAAGATGGGTCAGTTGGTCAAGGAGGGTTTAGCTGCAATTAGTATAGTTGCCTGGGTGATAAGGGTTATGTGAATTTACTAAATCTTGGTCGGTGGTTCATATGCTTGAGGGATTGGGGTAGGTTTGATAGTGTGTAGATTGACAGACATTGGCTGTTGACAAAATAGGTTTTGTTGCAAAGGTTGGCATGGGTAAATGGAGGTTCATTGGGTTACAGTCTGTGTGGCATTTGCTTTATGGATGTATTGAAGTAATTCAGAGGGTGGTTTGCTGGTCAGCAAAACTATGTTAGTCATCAAATGCTTTTTTGCCTTATAATGGATAGTTGGTATGATGGCAGGATTATTATTAAATTGATGTGTAAAAAAGGAAATCTCATTTTTGGTAATTACTATATCCTTTGGGCAGTTAAAGGGGGTTGCAGTTAGGCATGATGGCACACCTTGCTTTGTCTCGAGTGACATTGGGCTTAGAGATTTGGTGGTACATTTGTCAGGTAATTACCTGGGTATAATTGCTAAGATACTGTTGGTAGTTAGGAGAAGTGAGGTTCTCTTAAAATTACAGAGGCTATACAATGGGTATGGGTATCACTTTGACATTAGAGAGGGTCATCGGTTTAATATCAACCATTTAGGCAATCGGTTGCTTTGGATATTTATATGATAGGGCTTTGGGAGTTTGATGACAGGGATCCAGTTTGGTTCAGAGAGGATGGAGTACACCGAATGATGTTTGGCTTCATCCTTTTTAACGTACTGTTAAGTTTGTTTTGGAAAGTTTTGCTGGAAGTTTTTCTATAAAGGAGGGGTCAGAGCCTGGTCTGGCAGGTGGGCAGAGATAATGAGCAGGCTTGTCCCTCTTCTGTTCCCCCTCTGGTGTTGGATGTTCACTTCAATGAGTTGGGAAAGTAAAGTGAGTGGTTGAATGCTGCTTGATAAGTAAAAGTAAGCGAGTGGAAGTAAAGATGCTGCTTATTTCTTGGATGTTTAATTCAAGAAGTGATAAATGAAAGTGAGCGATGGGTCACTGCTTGATAAGTAAAGTAAATGAGTGGAGGTGAGGATGCGTCTTATTTGGTCAGGGTGAGCGCCGTCATGCTGCCCTAGTTAACAGTTATATGGATGTTATGTTGTGATTAATAAATAATATTGATCAATAAA